>NC_083572.1:109755266-109795266 GCF_027579695.1 Neoarius graeffei
GGGAACAGAGAAACGATTTATTTATCTTTATGTCTGAATTGTACACTTTTAATCAAAATGGACGACATTAAAAAGTTTATTTGACATTTCAGTCGCATTAAACATGACACAGTGTTGAAATTAATAATTTAAAAGCTTAAAAACATCTAAAATGTGGATAACGGCTAACGGCGGCTAGCTGGATTTATTAGCATGTCTGCTAGCAGATTAGCATGTTGAAGTGAAATAATAGATGAGTGAGAGGTGAAGGCTTATTGCTTTTAAACTAACCCAGAGAGAGAGAGAGAAAGAGCTCAGGATGGCCCACTGGAGCAGGTTTGAGAAGGATCTGGAGCAGGAGGTGAAGAAGCTCGTCATGCACCTGACTGGGATTGAGGATGAAGAAGACCAGAACTTCCAGATGGCTCTCAAATTCGCCTGGTCCAACTTCAGGTGAGGGAAACAAAACCCTTTCTGGATCTGAGAAGTGTATTTTAGTAGTTTGAGTGTTTTACAGTGCTGTGTTTTACTTAAATATTGGCTATACAGCTCAGTGCAAAAGTTTGTGCACCCCTCCCTTATCTTCATGGTTCTTTAGTGGAGAAAGTAAAATGTTTAACTTCGTTTGTTTAATTCTAGACCTGGAAAAAATTCCCCACATTCATAATCTGATTATGAAAGATGTGAAACTTTTGCCTGAACTTCTTATTTTTCTTTTTTTTAAAAAATATTTTTACTTGTTTCACAGGTTTCACCGCTTCCTAGATGTGAGCAGTCACAAAGTTCAGCGCTCAGTACAAGGGTGAGAATTCAGTCTTCTATATCGCTGGCTATATTCTGTAGCTATAAACAGCCTGAACAGGAAGACTGCTGTTCTGATTATACGTCTACAGGAATGATGATCTAATCCAGTGGAGGACATGCTGTTGTAGAGGATAAACTATCACTTACGTTAGAGCAGCTGTAAACAGTCCTGTCTCTTCCTGATTGTATCACAGTGATGCTGTAAACTCGTTTATTTCCACACGTGTCTGTATAACGGAGTGTTTGATGTACTGGGTGATGTGATGTCTCCATGTTAACACCAGGCTGATTGTTTAATGAATAAAGTGTACACGTCGTTCTCACAGAGATAATGGCGAGAGCGCGTCAGTGAGTCTGGGTGTTAAACTTGAGCACATCAACATTAAACAGAATAACGGTGATGATCTCCAGCCGCTATCAAGCCTCACACTTTATACATTTATATTAACACGATACGGTGATGGTAGATTTCTGGAGAAGGAGCAGCTGGAAATGTGACGCTACAAAGTGGACCAGTCACAGTTGTTGTCGTCTGCGTCAAAGTGAAGCATAAATGGGTTTCTGGACGGGGCGTCGGGGCACGTGGCTGTGCTTTTACCCTACAGGATAGATTCGACACACAAGTATAAATTTTTTTTTTTTCGCTCAGGTGTGAATTCAATGAATGAAAGTAAAAGAGCTGTGACCTAAAATTAACTTTATATAACGACTTGAACTGTTTTGTTTTAATAAAAAGTCAGACAAGTTCAACTGAATGTTTTTGCAATGTTGGCTTTTTATCTTTTTAAAAATTAGTATGGAAGAGAGAAAAATGAGTAAACACAGAAGAAAGTACTTTAAGAGGAAAGAAATAAAGAGAAAGAAAAGAGATAAACACAAGAAAAAGAGAGAAAAACACAAATAAACACGAAAAAGAGAGAAAAACAAACAAGAAAAAGAGATAAACACAAGAAAAAGAGAGAAAAACACAAGAAAAAGATAGATAAACACGAGAGAAAAACACAAATAAACACAAGAAAAAGAGAAAAACACAAGAAAAAGAGAGAAAAACACAAATAAACACAAGAAAAAGAGAGAAAAACAAACAAGAGAGAGAAAAAGGACAAAAAAACGCAAGAGAAAGAAAAAGGACAAAAAACGCAAGAGAAAGGAAAAGGACGAAAAAGCCGCAAGAGAAAGAAAAAGGACAAAAAAACGCAAGAGAAAGGAAAAGGACAAAAATGCCACAAGGAAAAGGACAAAAATGCCACAAGGAAAAGGACAAAAAAGCGCAAGAGAAAGGAAAAGGACAAAAATGCCACAAGGAAAAGGACAAAAAAGCGCAAGAGAAAGATGAGTAAACATAAGAAAAAGAGAGACAAGTCAACACAGAAAAGAGAGAAAGAAAAAGATGAGTAAACAAAGAAAGAAAAAGATGAGTAAACGAAGAGAAAGAAAGAAATAGATGAGTAAACACAAGAGAAAGAAAGAAAAAGATGAGTCAACACAGAAGAGAAAGAAAGAAAAAGATGAGTAAACACAGAAAAGAGAGAAAGAAAAAGATGAGTAAACAAAGAAAAAGATGAGTAAACAAAGAGAAAGAAAGAAAAAGATGAGTAAACACAGAAGAGAAAGAAAAAGATGAGTAAACACCGAAAAGAGAGAAAGAAAAAGATGAGTAAACAAAGAAAAAGATGAGTAAATGAAGAGAAAGAAAAAAAGATGAGTAAACACAAGAGAAAGAAAGAAAAAGATGAGTCAACACAGAAGAGAAAGAAAGAAAAAGATGAGTAAACACAGAAGAGAAAGAAAGAAAGAAAAAGATGAGTAAACACAGAAGAAAATACAGGAAGAAAAACAACCTCCAGAATTGTCATGATTAATATTTGTGTAAACACTTTTTGTAGAAGTAAAAATGTGAGTCAGAGGAAAGAAAGTGACCAATCGGAGCGCAGCGCTGAGCGCCGCCGTGGTATCAACGATATCGCCTGAATAGTGAGTGGCGAGTGTGCAGTGGGAGAGTGAGCGGAGTGTGTTGACTGCAGGGTTCGAACTCAACCGAAATATCAGTGCAGTGGCACCGGTCATAACGGCCAGGGGTTCAGGGGCCGCCTCGGGGGGTAATGTTAATGAGTTTGTTTGTTTTTTTTGCCAGAAATTGCTGTGATTGAAGATTTATTATAATTAATATTCAACTATATTAGTGACATGTTTATGGAATAAGAATAAAACAACCAGTTGATGTTCACCAAGCGTGAGCTTTGTTTTCAGCTTCAGTCGTTCAGTTCCAGAACATGACGATCCAGATCGAACTGGTATCACCCCTTCCCCTACTGACCGTTACTCCGACCGGTCACTGCCCCGGACGAGCGGGATCAGCGACCGTCTCCACACGGAGCGACTCGGGCAGCTCTGCACTGGGCGCTGATGTAGACGGGGAGTGGAGTGTGTCCGAATGTAGAACACTCGCATGGCGGCGCTCTGTCAGCAAGAGAAAATTAAACAAAAGATCACATTTTTAAGATTGACACGTCGTCTTATTAGCATAGCGGCAACTTTTACAGGCGTGTCTGCAGTATTGTGGGCGTAGCGGTAAGGACACACTGCGTATCGGCCCAATACGCTGAAAAGGCCGCGTTAGAACCCTGGACTGTGTGGAATATGAAGTGCATAAGCGAGTTGATGGTGCTGTGTGTTGGTGAATTTCAGGATTTATGAGAAGCTGATGGTGCACTCTGATGTGTGTAAAGCTCAGAGCTGGATGAGATTAACCAGCGAGTTCCTGCGCTCTCCTCTCCCTCACACCGAGGGCTCCATGGTGAGCTCCTGTCCCTCACAGCACCACTGAACCCCTACAGCGCTGTGGAGGGGTGTGATCTCACACCATACCGTCTCTTTCCCTTTCCTCCAGACTGACGTCCATCACAGCGTTTTGTCCTTGTTGCTCCTGTTATCTGAGTCTCCATCCAACGCGAGCTACAGCGAGCGACCCCGGCTGAAGGACGCGGGTGAGTGTCTCGCGTCAGTACCTCGGTGTTAACGAGCCGAGTGTTAATGTTAACGTCATTTCTGTTTCCAGAGAAAGAGGAGGACTTCGACTGGGCCAGGTATCTCCTGGAAGGAGAAGATCTCGACCCAGGGCCGTTTCCAGACACTCCGGTGAGGACGCCGCATTACACCACACAGCCAGCACTGCTGAGCTCTGATTGGTCAGGAGGTGCTGATTAGTTCTCTAGAACAGCAGCTCTCTCATAGCTTATCATTTCTATAGTAACGGAGGCTTGTATAGCGGACTGTACAGACTCGCTCATTTCAGGAGACTTCACAGAAAAGAGGCTGGTGAGGGAAAGACCGTTTATAGCTGCTATAACGCAAAAGAGATTTCCTGAAACATTAAATGTAACTGGAAACGGATAAAAAGTACGACACTGTTTCAGAAATGAAAATTGTAATTGTTCTCAGAATCAGATCACTGCCGTATAAGAGGAATAAAGCACTTCAGGACGTTCTGTTGGAGGAAAATAATCAACTCTGCAGTGGTCACAGAGACGCCGCGTCATCACACCGCACTGTCGTTCATTATTTTCCTGTAACAGCTCAACATAAGTTTAGTACAAGTTTTTAGAAAATATTTATGACTAGTTATTATTTTTATTATTATTAATGTTAGGAGTCCAAGCACTGACGGATAAAGACACCAATGAAGATGCTGTTGTTTTTATTTGCGATATGGGAAAAAAAAATAAAACACTGAAATTAAATATCTGTTCTAAAGGGAATGCAAATTTTTGAAAGCAACCGATCTCTATGACAGAAAGAAGAAATCAGGTTTTTGGTAATAATTCCATCCACGTGTTTATCTGTCCTTCTGACGTGATCCTGGGAGGAAAAAAACCCACAAGCATGCTGCGTCTTAACGAGACGGTCAGTCAGTACGTTTACATGCACGTCCAAATCGAGCTACTGTCGGTAATCGAGCAAAGGGTCCCAGCAGGGGTGCCAGAGAAATCCAGTCCTACATGCACAAGTGAAATCGGGCTATTGTGCAAGGTGCATTGTGCACCCGAGCCACACGTGGCGCTACACGCCCCATCGTGTTGGTACACTTCCGGTTGTCATCATGAAGAAGAGCTATAGTGTTGCCAGATACTGCTGACGTATTCCAGCCCAAAACATGTTCAAATCCGCTAAAATGCACTTAAAACCCCCAATCTGGCAACACTGGCAGTTCCGTGTTCAAGCTGTTAGGCTTGCTCTAACAGACTGTATGGCTACAAACTGTCCGGCGCAGACCAGTTTTGTAAGACAACTTATTTTGCACAATAATATTTTTCTAAAGTCCATTTTTTGCTTACAATTTAACTTATGTCTTAATAAACACACAAAAAGTTCAATTGTTTTGTTTTTATTGACATTCTTCAGATGTTGGACATATATTTGTGTGTGTATATACACAAATATATTGTTTATGTACACAATTCACAGCTATGCAACAGCTGTACAGATGTATTTGGTGATACAGTAAGTGAGCTAAATTTTAACAGTGCAAACAATGCCACAAAAAGAAAAGATTCATGCCGTTGTCATGATTCGTTGTCATGCCGACCGAGGCTGTTGTGTTTCCCTTGTGGTCTCGTCACTCGTCACTTCCAGAAGGGGCAGTGCTGAAGTAAGTAGCTCGAATACGTAGCTCAATAGGGTTTACATGCACTAAGTAGCTCGGCAGAAATCGCATAATCTAGGTCGTGTAGCTCGATTCCGAGAAATCAAGTTCGGTTCAATTTCAGCCGAATTAAGGTGTATACATGGCATTTTGAACTTCGATTTCAGTCGAGCAACGGCGGAAATTCGATTCCCTCTATGTGCATGTAAACGTAGTGACCGAGTCATGCTGTAGAACTCGAGCCCGGTCTCAAGCACGTTTTGAAGGTCTCGTCTCGGAATTAACTGCATTTTTACTCGGTTTTGTCTCGGTCTCGGACAAGGAGGACTCGGGATTTTATTTCAGGACCACAGCCTTGGGGATTTCACTAAATTGTCTGTGTGTCATGAGGCTGATTGCCATGGTGTGGCATCCGTCGTCCACAATTCCAGTTAAATCGCATCTCCTCCGTCAGTTCTCCACCGATTTCTGTTCTGATTGTTTTGTTTGAAAGAACTCGTCACTCCACACACAACTTGGTCGTTGTTTTGTCAGTTTTTTTGCTCACGAGTTACTAATTAGGCCAAATTAATTAGCGAATTTTCCAGGCCTCCGATTAGAATTGTATCTCCTCTCTGATTTCAGTTCTGATCGATGTAACAAACCTTGGTCGTTTGTTTGTTGATTTTCTTGTTTGTAAACAGTTTTTTTTTTTTGAAAGAACTCGACCTTCTGCACAACACTTGCTCATTGTATTGTCAATTTTTTGCTAACGAATTAGTCATTAGGTCACTTTACACACTTTCTCCTGACGAGAATTGTATCTCGTCTCTCATTTCTCACCCGAATTCAGTTCTGATCGATGTTTTGGGGAGCAAAATTTAGTCCTTTGTTGATGTTCCTGTAGTAAACAGTTTGTCGTGGCGGTCGGTCCTCTCTCTCTCTCTCTCTCTCTCTCTCTCTCTCTCTCTCATCGTCACATTTCAGTTCTGTTTGATGTTTTGGTCGTCGTGGGCGTTTTGATGGCAGGACGGATGAGGAGCTCCTACACCCTCGACGTTCTGGTCTGATTTATTTGTTCATATCGTTACTGTGAGGGCGGCACGGTGGTGTAGTGGTTAGCGCTGTCGCCTCACAGCAAGAAGGTCCTGGGTTCGAACCCCGGGTCCGGCGAGGGCCTTTCTGTGTGGAGTTTGCATGTTCTCCCCGTGTCCGCGTGGGTTTCCTCCGGGTGCTCCGGTTTCCCCCACAGTCCAAAGACATGCAGGTTAGGTTAACTGGTGACTCTAAATTGAGCGTAGGTGTGAATGTGAGTGTGAATGGTTGTCTGTGTCTATGTGTCAGCCCTGTGATGACCTGGCGACTTGTCCAGGGTGTACCCCGCCTTTCGCCCGTAGTCAGCTGGGATGGGCTCCGGCTTGCCTGCGACCCTGTAGAAGGATAAAGCGGCTAGAGATAATGAGATGAGATATCGTTACTGTGATTGGATGTGAAAACTTGTTTGAAATGCAACCAATAACGTGACTCATTACTAATTCGAAATGTTTCTTCCTGTTAATGGATGACGACCCTCCCCCCAACCCCCCCTTCACACACACTGGTCTGGTTCTGGTCTCGGGCTTCTTGACTACAACATTATCAGTCAGTGCGTTTACATGCACATAGAGGAAATCGAATTTCTGCCGTAGCTCGACTGAAATCGAAGTTCTAAATGCCATGGAAACACCTTAGCTCGGCTGAAATCGAACCGAACTGGATTTCTCGTAATTGAGCTACACGACCTAGATTATGCGATTGTAGCCGAGCTACTTAGTGCATGTAAACCCTATCGAGCTACGTAGTCGAACTACTTACTTCAGCACTGCCCCTTCCGGGAGTGACGAGACCACAAGCGGGAAACACAACA
Organism: Neoarius graeffei; assembly: GCF_027579695.1. Lineage (NCBI taxonomy): Eukaryota > Metazoa > Chordata > Actinopteri > Siluriformes > Ariidae > Neoarius > Neoarius graeffei. The sequence continues at coordinate 109,762,577 of NC_083572.1, forward strand.
GCCTCGGTCGGCATGACAACAGTAGTAGAAACGTGCACTTCTGGAGTAATGAGGAGATAGAGTTCATGCTCATTCAGCTTAAGGAGTTGAATATATATATATATATATATATATATATATATATATATATATATATATATATCACGGGCGATTGCTCTAAGACAACGAGGGAGGCTCAGCCTCCTCTAAAAATGACGAACATCGTGTAGGATGAATTGCGCTAGGCTTATGTTATAGCCGACCTTATAACATTGCTATTTCAGATCCAGAATCATAGAAATATATGTGCTCAACCCAACTACAGTGCGAAATCATTCCCTTATAACTTGAATGTGCGCGTGAGTTTTTCCCCCTCGTGACAGCGCGATGCAGCGCAGCCTCAGTGCACTTCAATGGCATTTGGGAGCTCTGCGCTTTCAGTATCAAAATGCAAGACGATTATTGGACAAATACTGCGAAAACGCCCGCCCACGGAGTCTCACGGACTCCCAGCCTCAGTGGACTTCAATGGCAATTGGGAGCTCTGGGCTTTTCAATCTCAAAATGCAAGACGATTATTGGACAAATACCGCGAAAACGCCCGCCCACCGGACTCCCAGCCTCACATGGGAGGGAAATGGCAGTTTCCGCGAGGAGATTGGTGAAACGGCCGGATATTTTCTTTAATTGACAGCTCGTTTCAAATATAGACAGGCAGCGGTGAATCTCAGTTCAGTCCCATGCGGATTCGCAAGTGCTGTGGTGTATTGTAAGAGATCGGCTTAAATTTCGATTTCATTCATTACATACGGTTTCTACCAGCTTTTTTAGTTTGTATATATTTTCATTGTAAATAAAGTGTAAATATAGTGTTGTCAAGTTTGCTATCTTAGTTCTAGAAATGTCGTTTATTTGAGTGACTGTACTTGAACTTGAGGGGGCTAGTCAGCTAGCAAGAAAGCTGCGCATGGATGCCAAGCATTGCTGATTTAATTTTGGCGAAGCCATTTGCCAGTCTTCCTTTCGAGGAAAAAATTAAAATTAAAGAGCAGGGTAGACCAACGCCTCAAATTGACTTGGTGAAAAAGGTAGGGAATAATACTCGTTCCTTTCAGCTCTCCTGGTACGAGAAAGTGAATTGGCTAACAGCAAGTGACCCACATCAACAACAGTAAATAGGCTACTTTAGTAATATGTCATGGATGGACCAAAAATATAGAATCTATTTAAAATGTTTATGCCGAGTATATTATATTGGAATATATATTTCTCTGGATATGAATTAAACACAGCTACAATTTGGAAAACATTTTTAAACAAAAACACAGCCGAGAACATTTCACACTACAGACCTGGATTAAAAGTGAAGGGTTATCAAAATTGTCAATAAAACATTTCTCAGTCAAAATAAGTAAAATATAGGGAAAGTGTCACTGAATGAAATGTGTGGCACCCAGCTCTACTGCTGAGGTTCCTGACAAAGAGCTGCTTTCAATAATGATCAATTTTTAAACAACATGCCACAATTTTAAAATATAAAATGTTAAAATATACCCCCCCAACACCACCATCATGTATATTGGACAGTAGGCTAATGGGCCAAAAGAACCTGTTATTTCACAGTTTGTGACGCTGCCAACAATCAGCCAGATCAGAGGCAAGAGTATGGGCAAAATTGATGTTTTTTCTTTTAAAATCTGGAAATATCGTAACCGACCAGCCTCCCCTGTTTGAAAGACTACCAGCCGCCACTGATATATATATATATAATGTTGCTGTCCTCGTCGTCGTTCTTCTTGTGAACACGGAACTGATAACTTTGTTTATACTCTTGAATAGCTCTTCTTCATGACGACAACTGGAAGTGTACCAACACGATGGGGCGTGTAGTGCCACCTGTGGCTCGGGTGCACAATGCACCTCACACAATAGCTCGATTTCCTTGTGTGCATGTAGGATTGGATTTCTCTGGCACCCCTGCTGGGACCCTTAGCTCGATTACCGACAGTAGCTCGATTTGGATGTGCATGTAAACGCGCTGACTGAGTCACCAAACTGTAAATAATTAAAAACAGGGATTCGATCTTAATTGCACTGAGCATGTGCACATTAATCCCATCCACAGGGTCATTTATTACTGTTGATGAAATGCTGCATTCTAAATGTAAGCTATCTTTTTTTTTTTTGTTATTCTATTTTTTTTGGTTATCTCTGTTCTAATTTTTTTTTTAATCCCTTGATTTCTTGTCTTTCGTTCCTGTAGCCTCGAAACAAGTCAAGTTTATTTGTATAGTGCTTTTAACAATAAAAAAGGGGGGGAGAAGGAGAGGAAATTAAAAGGGAAGGAAATGTGGGAAGAGGGGGAAAAGAAAAAGGGCAAGAAAAAAGGCTAAACTTTTTTTTTAAACCTTTATTTAACTAGGAAAGGCTCATTGAGATTAAAAATCTTTCTTGTCTTGTCTTTCATTTCTGTAGCCTCCAAGCAAAGGGGAGGGAATTAAACAGGAAGGGGAAGAGGGGAAGAAAAATGACAATCGTTGCTCTTTTATTTTTTCAATTATCTCCGTTCTAATTTTTTTTTTTAATATCCCTTGATTTCTTGTCTTTCGTTCCTGTAGTCTCTCAGCAAAGTAGGTGGGAGGGGGAAAGGAAGGAAAAGGGGGAGAAAAAGGGCAGGAAAAAAGGCTAAACTTTTTTAAACCTTTATTTTGCTAGGAAAGGCTCATTGAGATTAAAACTCTTTCGTATTGTCTTTTTACATCAAGGGATATAAAAAAAAATTAGAACAGAGATAATTGAAAGAATAAAAGAGCAATAACTGCCCTTTTTCTCCCCCAACCCCTCTTCCCTCTTTTAATTTCCTCCCCCCCTTCATTTTGCTTCGAGGCTACAGGAATGAAAGACCAGAAAGATTTTTAACCTTTTTTTTTTAAAATCTTTATTTAACTAGGAAAGGCTCATTGAGATTAAAAAAAAACACTTTTACAAGAGCGTCCTGGCTAAAACAGGCAGCAGCGCAGTTAACAAAGCACAAAGTCAAAACATCCATCCATCCATCCATCCATCCATCCATCCAACATGAAATAATTTACAGAATAAGTTACACAATGAAGAGAGAATTTAAAAGTAATCAACAAAACTTCAAGTGAAACGGTGGCGATTTTGAAGAATCTAAAATATGAAACTTTTTTTTTAATGCTATTTTTTTTTGGTTTGTCACATAATTCCAGATGTTGTTTCATAGTTTGTCTTCAGTTTTGTAGAAAATAGTCACAATACAGAAAAACCTATGAATGAGTAGAGTAGGGGTGCACAAACTTTTGACTGGTACGGTGTATATACTACAAATCGCAGATACTGTATAAATCATTTTGCACTTTAAAAATCTACCTCTTCCCTTTGTTCATTACACGCGTCCTGTATTCACTGTCGGTTCACTGCGGCCTTTTTTAAATTTTGTTTTGTTATATTTTACAACCTTTGTGTTTGGTCTAATAAATAAAAATGAATATACTAATGACAAACTGTCAGCGCTGGATTTAGTAAAATGTGACGCACATGTGATACTAACTCATGAGATTAAAACTCTGTGTGTATGTGTTTAGGAGTGGTCTGAAGATGAGAGTGAGGAGGAGGAGGGTCAGCAGCCCATCAGCAGAGAGGATTCTGGGATCCAGGTGGACCGAACGCCCCAGGAGGACCAGGAGCAGAACGATAAGATGGTGCAGGTCACCTGGGCAGGTAAGAGCACTCGTTCATCTGGTGAAGCAGTGAAACATCAGAAAGGGATGGGTTCACTGAGCGTGTTTATTGCAGTGGGGGAACCGGATGCCAGGGCGTGGCTGGAGCTGCACGTAGTGACGCCGTACTGGGTTCCTCACTCATCACGCTTCCCACACAGCCTCCATCTGCACTCCAACCTGCTGAACGTCTGGTGAGAAGAAAGCCATCCACCACCATCACGCTTGCTTTCATCCATCCAGCTGAGTCTGAGATTAATCCTAACGACACGTTATAAAAAAACCCGCTCGATTATCTCAGGGTTTTATTTTTTTAAATCGCATTCAGTTATTTAACTCAGTAAATAAAGTGCGTTTGTGTTTATATTTGAATCAGCGACATCACTGATTTGTAGATTTATTCCTCTTACACCACAGCAGTTTATTATTTTGATTAAAGAATGAGACACGTTTGTAGAGCTGTTACTTTGCTTCCAGGCAGCTGATTGGTCTGTCTTTTAGCTCCTAATGCTAATGCGTTCATCATAAGGCTTCATTTAAAAATAAATAAATAGTAGAGTAATTGATTGCACCTTCGAACTTCCTCTTAATCGTAATGAAGTAGATTTTTGTGTTCAGAGCTACAGTACTGCATAAAAGTCTTGCATACATGAAAAGAAATGCTGTAGAGCTAAAATGCCTTCAAACAAAATGAAATTAAATACTTTACATTTAATTCTACTCGAAAAATGCTCGAAAGGTCAGTGAACAGTGATGAGTTGTGGATGTGTGAGGCAGGAGTTGCTCAGTGAGGCTCGAACGAGCACCGTTTCACAGACTCCCACTCAAGGGCGGGGCTGGGCAAGGGGAGACGCCCACCTCTGATTAGAGAGCTTTTTAATTAATTACTTTTTCATGATGTAGAGAAGAATCAAACGGTCGACTCTACATCAGCATTGGGACATTCAGGATGATTTTATCATATGATGATGAATCGTGATACAAATTTATGACTATTTCGAATTGTTGAAATAAAAAAACAAATTGTGATTATTATCTGGCTGTTATGATCATCTAGAGCAGGGCTTTTCAAAGTGTGGGGCGTGCCAAAGTTCTTCGGGGGGGGCGCAACGTGAGGAGCCTTTACCAGAGACAAAATGGATCGCTTTTTAGTACCTAAAGCTACAGTGAGTGAGGAGACAGAGTTTGGGTCAAGCAAAAAAAACAGAGCCTCCAGGATGTTGCGATTTGCAACTTCAGCGCAAATTCAACCAATCCCCACGAATTCAGGGCGGTGTTACAATTATATCCAATCATCGCAACTTTCCCGCAAATTTGACCAATCGTTGGCGTCGTCTTGAGGTGACGTCGACAAACTACCTTCCGCCTTACTCCCGTGTTTAAGTTCAAGAGAAGCAGCATGTGCGCAGTGTTGCCAGATTGGTTTTAAGTGCATTTTGGCGGGTTTTGAACATATTTTGGACTGGAAAATGTCAGCAGTATCTGGCAACATTGCATGATGTGCGAGTGTGTTATGTTTACAGTGAAGCACTGTGTGCACTTTATTTATTTTTTTACTTAATACAAGAAAGTAATGGATGCCAACATTTTTGCCAAAATGGTATTTTATTTTCCATTGTTTAGGCAGCTTCAGCATCATACTGTGAGATTCTGTTCAAATTGTTTTTTTTTTTCTTCTATGAAGCCTGAGCCATTTATTTTATTAGTTTATAGTTATTGTTTAATTTAGTCTTCAGGAGAGACTGCCTGCACACAGTACTAGTATTAACAGTTTTTTTTCTTACATGAAAGCTGAGGCATTTATATTATATTTTAAGGTAACTTCATGTTGTGCTGTGAGGTTCTCTGCACTTTAACTTTTGAACCAACAGGTGCATTTGGGGCGGCATGGTGGTGTAGTGGTTAGCACTGTCGCCTCACAGCAAGAAGGTCCTGGGTTCGAGCCCCGGGGCCGGCGAGGGCCTTTCTGTGTGGAGTTTGCATGTTCTCCCCGTGTCCGCGTGGGTTTCCTCCGGGTGCTCCGGTTTCCCCCACAGTCCAAAGACATGCAGGTTAGGTTAACTGGTGACTCTAAATTGACCGTAGGTGTGAATGTGAGTATGAATGGTTGTCTGTGTCTATGTGTCAGCCCTGTGATGACCTGGCGACTTGTCCAGGGTGTACCCCGCCTTTCGCCCATAGTCAGCTGGGATAGGCTCCAGCTTGCCTGCGACCCTGTAGAAGGATAAAGCGGCTAGAGATAATGAGATGAGATGAGATGAGGTGCATTTGGATAAGTAAAGCCTATTTTTCTGCATTTCTGTAGTCCTGGTAATCTTTTATATTGGTAGTTGTTTATAGGACCATTTCTCAGTGTCTGTTTTTTTTAATCAATAGTTTTTCAGTAATAACTTAATATTTAACATATCACTCAATTTTAATCACAGAAAGAGAAAATCGCAACAATTTCTCGCAACTTTCACTTCCTCCCGCAATGTAATCGCAACAAAAACCTAAAAAACACCGCAACTTTCATCGCAATTTTTTTGGAAAACCCCCACAACATCAGACATTTTAGCCCCCAACAATCACAAAAAAGGCCCGCGGAATCCTGGGGGACTGGAAAAAGAAGGAAGTATGACCACGATTATTTAAAGTTTGGATTTTCATGGACTGGATCTGAAGATGCTCCACTGCCACAGTGTGTTGTCTGCCAAGAGGTGCTAGCTAACGATGCTATGAGATGTTTAAAATGTGTAAAACAAGATGTTTTAAAAAGCACAGATGTTTAAAATGTGAAAAAGAAAAAAAAATGTGTACAACAACCATTTTTTAAAAATACGAATGGAACATTAAGTATAGCAACAACAAAAATTGTAGGGGGGGCGCTGTTGTTTATTTGCTCTCCGAGGGGGGGCTGACTCTCCTACACTTTGAAAACCCCTGATCTAGAGCTTTCCGTGCTGTAATTGCGTTGATTAGACAGCAGATGGCGCTCATTATAACACACTCGTGGAAATACATGTGACTTCACCGTAAGCGGAAGTAACACCGCTCTAATGCTGTGAAAACACACAAACAGATCTAAAGTGTGAAAGAGCTGCAGTGTGATTGTGTACAAATAGATTGAACAAGAAATCTGAGGACTGTCTTTTTACAGACTCCTGAAAGATAAAGAAAAGAGAAGAAAAAAGAGGGAGGACCAAATGATCATTGAAGTTTATTAATAAAAGGAATATTTTAGTGAATAGGCTGTTATATTTTACTCCAACCTTTACAAATGTGGGTAAATAATTATTGTTGATGAAGAAAATGAAACGAAGGTTGTTTTTTTTTAATTTAGCAAAAGAAATATTGACATTTATGAATAATAGAAGAATACAACGTTGCTTTTTTATTTTTTGGTAATACATTTTTCTTCATTTAATTTTTTTTTTTCAAAAACATTGTGGCAAAGTCAAATCACGAACCCGATATGGTGAGTCGAATCAAGTTGGATTGTCGGTTTGGTGAATCATACATGCCTTTAACCAATGGATGGCGTTTTGAGCCATTTTTAATCCATAAAATGCTGATTTATTCATTATTTATTTATTTATTTAAATTTTCATTTAGTTTCCAGCCTAACAACACATTTGCAGTACCTCTTTAAGGAGTTTAAAAAAAAAAAAGGATTCAGGTCAACCTTTTTAACCTTTAGGGACAATCTTAATGCACCTTTAACAGGACAAAAATAACACAACTTACTGTGTTACTAAGAAACCACGAAGTGTAAACGTCCGTCTCTGTGACCCATCCGTGTGAATGAGCTGTTACTATAGAAACGATAACACATGAGAGCATGTGCTTTAATCTAAACCTTTTATTTCCAGTTGTATTGTGGGATCATGAATATTAATGAGGATCAGGGTCTGAGTTATGAATAATAATTTATAATTCATGTTTGTGTTCAGGGATCAGCATCTGTACAACACAGACCCGCTGTACCTGCCTGAGGAGAAGGCCTTCGTCACGGAAACCCAAGTGATTCGAGAGACTCTGTGGTAACGTTGGAGGAGGATGATAACTCGAGTTTAGCTGCGTAATATATTCGAGCTCATATTAAACACGTAAAAGTTAAATTCACTCTAATTTGTTCTCAGGCTTTTATCAGGAGTGAAGAGGCTTTTCATATTTCAGCACCATGACGGCAAAGTCAGCGTGAGGAGCGACGTAGTCGTCACACACTTAACTAACGTGAGCAATGATTGATTGGGTTTCTTTTCTGTTCCTTTGTTTTTGTTTTCTGAAAAGCTTCTCTACAGGTTTTCGAATGTGTGGAATATAAAATGCAAAAGTGCAGAAAATTTGCAATTCGGAAAAAATAACATGGATATTTTGAGAGATTACGGTAAATCTGTCATCAGCCCTGAAAATCACATCAGACATTTAAAAAAAAAAAAGCAATAACAAGAAATTTTCAACCTTTATAGTGTGTTAAGTGTTAAATGTCTAAACTGGTCAGGAGTTTCCTTTTTTTTTAATACAAGAAATGGAGAAGAACTGGAAGTCAGTCAGTATAATAAGCATTTATTTATGTGTTTATTCAGCATTGTTCATGCATTAAAATTAGGACTGCCAATCGAGTGATTATTTATTTACAGCGTTATTGTCCATAGTTGACTCTCAATCCCATTTTTTTTTTAAATCTGTTCTAAATGTATCTTAAAGGGATATTTTTTATGTTTTTGGCAAGTGGGTGTGGACAAATCTGCTTGCTTTATGTAAATGTATGTGGCCAGGTCAGGAAGGATAAAGCTGGACACAGTAAAAATAATTTTTGCAGGTATTTTATTCCCCCGCTGCATTTAAAAAAATAAATAAATCAGCGTTAACTAATTTTGAAGGTTTCGCACAATTCAGTGTGAACAAAACAGAACAGTATTCTCCTCGAGTTCTGTCCTTAACTTCCAGCCTCAAACTATACAATAAACTAAACTAAACACACTCGGTGATGTGGACTCTGGACTGCAGGAGTGACTGTCTTTAAAAAAAAAAAAAGAAAAGAAAAATACAAAACCCAAATAAATACGTTTGTGAAGCCACACAGCTCATAAATATGTTTTACAGTAAAATGCAGTAACTCAGTGGTAAATATACAGAACACTCATGAGAAAAAACTGCATTTACAAACACACACACACACCTGGACCTTAACACGTCGTCTTTTCTCCCCTGTGGACCATCAAAAGCCTCTAAAAAATACACACGTTTTATGTAAACAGTCAGAACGCAACAATATAAGCTGATTCTGACACAAGTGCACTTTATCACGACTTACACCAACCAGCGACTTGCGACATTGTTCAGTCGCATGTGCTACATCACTTCCTGATTTTCCAGACTACAGGCGAGGGGCGCAGGACGTGCACACGTTAATCACGCGTCAAAAAATTAATGGCGTTAAAAGGAATTCGCGTTAACACGTTAATATCGCGTTAACTTCGACAGCCCTCATTAAAATGCAAATAAATAAAACGGCACATTTTAAACAGTAAAAAACCAAAGTTCTGATAATGTGTAGTTCTAAAAATAATGAATAAATATCAAATCATTAATTTGATTATAAGTAAGGTGCTGGTTACGGCAGGGAACTGTAGCTCAGGAAAGCATTAAAATGAAATATTTATTGACTAATTGCTTATAAAATATCAAATGATAGAACAGATATAGAAGTTGAGAAATGCTGTGGTTTTTGGAGCATATCTATTCTTAGATTTGTACACCAAAGTGGACAGATTATTAGGTACACCTTCTCTGAGGCTACCCTTCATGGCAACTTTTATCACATCTGTTTGCTGTACAGATGTTGAGTTAATGACTGGAGCACATCTGTAGCTTTGGAAAGCACTGGTGAGCAGATATTATGAAAGTGGACTCGGAGGGAAATTTTTTTTTTTTTGTCCTTGTTTTTAATTGTTTGTAAATGGCAGAACTGCCTGCGCTCAGTCCTGGAGCATGTCGCGGCGTATGGCCAGGCGGTGTCCCGTCTCCAGAGGTTCATCGACGAGGTGACCGGTCACAGCACGGAGCCGTGTCCTCCTCAACTCGGGCTCAGCTCCTCCTCCTCCTGTTCATCCTCCAAGAAGAGCTCGGAGCCTCCGTTCAGGACCTACCAGGCATTCGTGTGGGCGCTGTACAAGTACTTCAGCAGCTTTAAGGAGGAGCTCTCTGCCATCGAGAGAGAGATCATCAGCAAAGGTGAGGCACGCGACGTTTTAAAGGTATGTCGGGATTTACAATGTTTACAGTGTTTGGATTGATTTTGATGTGACATAAAAGCAACAAATAATTAAAAATTAGTTTAAAAAAAAGATATATTTGTAGGAGAAGTGTGCGAGTGTTGAAACAAAACTGATGTGTGTTAAGGCCAATTTATGCTGACAACCCAGTCCTCGCAGACGGCGTCGTAGATAGCGTCTGCGTAGCCCCCCCACCTTCGCAGACGCTCTGCGCGCACCTCCCAAAAATTGTGACCACCGCAGAAGCCTCGCAGACAGCGTCACAGACAAGAGGGCTCTGACTGATCCACTCTACATCCGCTGTACACGCACTTCCGCTTCCCTACTTTCCCGGTTTGGTTTGTTTTCACGACCGCCATTTTTAAAAACACGAGCGAAGATGGAGCAGCATGAAGAGCGGTTGATCGAGGAAGTACGTACATCTATATGACTCCAGTTCTAGTCATTATAAAAAAAAAAGTTCTAGTCATTATAAGTAACCGGAGGATAAACACTCCACTAACCACACCCACCAACTACTCCTAGCGACTTCGCGCCCCCTTGCATTGTGCCGGTGAATAACATCGCGCACGCCTATTACTCCCCGCTCAACGATAAATTACAACTGTCTGCGAAAAGCTATCTGCGAAAGCCTTGTCGCAAGAGCATGCAGAGGCCTTTAGGGTATTGCCGCGTGAATTAATAAGTCTAATTGTAATTGACACTAATGAATCACTGGTTTAATTTTACAAAATGGCTTCCAGACTCCTTATTCAGCAGCACATAGAATAGCACGTGATCCAGCACTCTGTTACTCATACACACAACTTCATGATGGCATGAGAGAACACTTCAAGGTCTGTAAGTTGTAATTTGTGTGCATGCGCTGTGGCTTGCTTCTTTCTTTCTTTCTTTCTTTCTTTCTTTCTTTCTTTCTTGATTTATTTATTTATTTATTTATTTTATTTAGCGCACATGGCCGTAGGCTGATGAGTTATTGCCATCACGTGGCGTCCATCTGCAATTCACAAAAATCACTCCTCCTCCCTGAGTTTTCACTAGATTTTGATTCTGATTTTGTTTGAAAGATCTGATCAGTCTACACAAAAGTTACTCCTTGGTTTTGTGATTTCTCATTAGTTGAAAGTCACACCTGGAAGACGCTCTGGACTCCTACAGTAATGCTTTTATGGCTGAGGACTACAGCTGACTTGCTAACTTTAGGACTGCAGTTGTCATGAACAGTTTTGCACTCAAGTTTCCATCAATGAAGAGTTTATAACATCAACGAAACTGTCTTCATGTTAAAACTGTTAATGTTATAGTCATGCTGTCTGTTGTTGCCCAAATGAGGATGGGTTCCCTTTTGAGTCTGGTTCCTCTCGAGGTTTCTTCCTCATGTCGTCTGAGGGAGTTTTTCCTTGCCACCGTCGCCACAGGCTTCATCATCGGGGATAGATTAGGGATAAAATTAGCTCATGTTTTAAGTCGTTCAAATTCTGTAAAGCTGCTTTGTGACAATGTTTATTGTTAAAAGCACTGTACAAATAAACTTGACTTGATTAGTGAGTTGCTAATTAGGCCGGTTAATGAACTTTGAATAAAATCACTCCTCCTCCCTGAGTTTTCACTGGATTTTGATTCTGATTGTTTTGTTCTGAAGATCAAATTATTCCAAGTGTTCTCATGAAGACCAACTTAGCTAATTATAAAGGAGTCTGGTTTCTCATGGTACGGCCGTGTGAGCTACTGCGTCACTGACACTCTGGTTTATTTAATTATAAAGCAGCCTTGGCTGTGAGAAAGGCACTCGAAATTAAATTTCTACTTATTTTCATTACTTAATTCGCCGTTTTGTTTTGAGTCGCATTAATAACAGAATGGAAGTAGTGTTGTTCATTCGATACACTCTCCTTTGTGCGCATGGTTTTTGAAGGATAAGCTGACCAAGCGCTCACCTGCTACACCTGAACTTCATTCATGAGTTCATCTATAAAAAGGACGAGAAATACAGTATCTCAGTTTAAGATGCATCTCCTGTCCTCTGCTTGATGCATGTCCTCAGTGTGGGGAAAAAATCTTTGGAAATTAAAGGAGAACTGAAGTCATTTTTAAACTTGCTTTACTTCTTAATTAACATGTTATTCAATTACATTTTCGGTTTCAGTAACCTTATATCGTGACTCGTATTGGCAACTAATTGTAATTAAATATTATACTTATCGGCCTATTCGGTTTTTAGCCGTGTTGAATTTAGTTTGTTTGGTCCATGGCAGGCGTCGCTTATCCACGCGATCTTCACGAGACTTGTGTGAGACTTCGAAACGCCAGGTGTCGGTGCCGCCAGGGCTCGAAATTAACTTTTTTTCTTTGTGTCCCCCAGTGGTCCCAAATTCTGTGTTGCATTGTCCCGAATGGAAGCAATAGTGTCCCCATTTTTTTCCTCTCTGAAATAACCAGTGGTTAATATTATCATATGAAGTTACTATTATATTTGTAACTATGCGATTTTGAACCCTTTATATCATTTTTACAATAAGTCACAAGACACAAGCGACACATCCTATACATCATCTACTTCAAAATTACAGTTATTGCATTTTCAGTTTATTAAACTTTGGCGATCTCACTGTATGAATAGATACCCGTTTATTTAAAGGGGCCAACTAGCTCATTCAGAAAATGTTTCAACTCCCTACATCTGCAGCACACTTTAGTTGAAAATAAGACCCCTTTTATGTTCATTTCATCTACTTATACCTTGAATATCTGTTGGCACTTATAAGGCCAACTTATAATTTTCACCATTACCGTTATCCATTTTATGAACTTTCCGTTATCCATTTTATCCATTTTTTCCGTTATTCATTTTATCCATTTTTTCCGTTATCCAGCCACATCATTCCTGTTGTATTTTATAACGTGTCTAACAGTGTTCATTCAGTTCATTCAGTTGCTAGCGTTGCCTGCAGACCAGGCGATGACACTTTGGATCCTGAAGGTCCCGGAGACGTTATGTCTGGGCTTTCAGTTTCTTCCCCGCGGTCGGTCCGCTTCAACCACTTCAGCATTTTTGTTCTGGCAAGAGTCGGCGCAGCGTGTGCGGTAGCAATTCCATTCCAAGTCCATATAATGCGGACACCGGCCGAAGATTCTAGAACAGAATGCGCTGCTCTGTAGCCTACGGATGCAGGTGCATCGAAAGTGTAGCTACTATGTATTTTTCGCTGTTAACGTTTTAAAATTAAAATTGACAAATTAGGTGAATGTCTACGTATGTGTTACGGCTTTGTAAATAATATTAATGTAGAACTTTTTTTCTAGATCTATTTTTTTCCATTGTCCCGGGATTGTCCCAGATATAATAATTTTGTGTCCCGATGACATTTTTTATGGTCCCCGGGACATCGGGACACCGTTAGTTTCGAGCGCTGGGTGCCGCCATTTTGAAAACTGTTTTCCAAACGAAGTATTGCACAAAAACGAGTTTAAATGACGATTACTGCCGACTTTTTTCAAACTTTCCTGACTGCTATCAAAACAAACAAAACTTCCGGCTTGATTGCATCAGCATTCGAAAGAGGGCGCGTGCGTCTTTTGACAACGTTGGCAGATGTTGGTCACTTGGATTTCCGCTGTACGTTTTACTTCTGTCCTACGATGTCTCGCACAGGTCTCAACGAATCTCGTTTACGGCCATCGCTTTGACATATGGACTGATATTACAGAGCATATTTCAAACACTCATAATTTGCTATAGCAGCGACAAAATAGCAATCAAACATGCATTCCTATATTGAATAAAATGAGAGAGTTTTGATGATAAATTTTGCCTTCAGTTCTCCTTTAAAGCAATATTCTGAGTGGTATATTTGCGTAAGTTTTTAATATTAGACATGAAAGGTATTCCATAAGTTTTATTTTGGTATTTGTAGCTAAAACATACATTTCATATTTCATGACACGTTGCAGTTCCAGTAAACTGTCAGACAATGGCACTGTTTTGATCTCAAGCAGATATGTTACGTTACATTACAGGCATTCAGCAGCCGCTCTTACCCAGAGTGACATGCAACATGCCCAGGGCAGCCTGGGGAGCAGTTAGGGGTGAGGTGCCTTGCTGAAGGGCACTTCAGCCTTTTCTGTTGGTCCAAGGAATCAAACCAGCGACCTTTTGGTCCCAAAGCTGCTTTTCTAACCATTCAGCCATGGCTTCCCTGTGAAAGATAAACCTTTTATATTTTTAAATCTAGGTCTATAATGAGGGAATAACATCCATCTGGCCATGAAATAGCTCTGCAGCCTTTTGTCCAATTAATTTTGGTTCCTTAAAAAAAGAGGATACCATATATTAAAAACAATGCCTACAGCGTTCACCCGATATGGTTGTAAATGCCTTCAGATTAAAGCTTGAAGACTGCACTTTGAGCTCATATTCATTGTCATTTAATGTAGTACACAGAGGGGAAAAAATGTCCGGGCCTGACTGTATCTCATTTCCTCTTGCCTTCTTGATCCAGAAACGAGGTCAGCTTAGCCTGCTATCATATATATGCAAGATCAGAGATTCAGCTTTGACATGGAAAATTTTTTTAAACTTTCTGGTGTGTAGATGAGACCGTGACTTTGTCGGCTGTGTTGGAGCGCCTCAGCCCTCACCTGGCACAGATCACCGTGCTACACAGGGTTTTCTGTACGGGCGTGGCTGAGGTCCCTTCTGGCACGCCCAACGTTGTCCGAGCCTCGCACCTCCTCAACACCCTGTACAAAGCCATCATCGAGTACGACAGCGTTGGCGAAGCTTCAGTACAGGCAGTAAGTCTGTTTGTGCTTCTTCAAACTCATAAGCCGTTGAAAATAAAACATAAACAATGCACTGCTGTATTTCGTCGTGTGTCACCAGGTGGCGCTGCTGTTCTCTCTCTGGGTTGAAACGGTCAGGCCGTACCTTGAGATCGTGGACGAGTGGATTGTCCACGGTCACTTGTTTGACCCGGCGAAAGAGTTTATAATCCAGAGGTAATTAATAAAGCACACATCTGCATCAAGACACATTTAACAGTATTTGCAGTGGTGCTTGTAAGTTTGTGAACCCTTTAGAATTTTCTGTATTTCTGCATAAATATGACCTAAAATGATCCAATATTACATATCTGTGAGTGGCAAAAGTATGTGAACCTCTAGGATTAGCAGTTAATTTAAAGGTGAAATTAGAGTCAGGTGTTTTCAATCAATGGGATGACAATCAGGTGTGAGTGGGCACCCTGTTTTATTTAAAGAACAGGGATCTATCAAAGTCTGATCTTCACAACACATGTTTGTGGAAGTGTATCATGGCACGAACAAAGGAGATTTCTGAGGACCTCAGAAAAAGCGTTGTTGATGCTCATCAGGCTGGAAAAGGTTACAAAACCATCTCTAAAGAGTTTGGACTCCACCAATCCACAGTCAGACAGATTGTGTACAAATGGAGGAAATTCAAGACCATTGTTACCCTACCCAGGACTGGTCGACCAACAAAGATCACTCCAAGAGCAAGGCGTCTAATAGTCAGCGAGGTCACAAAGGACCCCAGGGTAACTTCTAAGCAACTGAAGGCCTCTCTCACATTGGCTAATGTTAATGTTCATGAGTCCACCATCAGGAGAACACTGAACAACAATGGTGTGCATGGCAGGGTTGCAAGGAGAAAGCCACTGCTCTCCAAAAAGAACATTGCTGCTCATCTGCAGTTTGCTAAAGATCACGTGGACAAGTCAGAAGGCTATTGGAAAAATGTTTTGTGGACAGATGAGACCAAAATAGAACTTTTTGGTTTAAATGAGAAGCAATCTGTTTGGAGAAAGGGAAACACTGCATTCCAGCATAAGAACCTTATCCCATCTGTGAAACATGGTGGTGGTGGTATCACGGTTTGGGCCTGTTTTGCTGCATCTGGGCCAGGACGGCTTGCCATCATTGATGGAACAATGAATTCTGAATTATACCAGCGAATTCTAAAGGAAAATGTCAGGACATCTGTCCATGAACTGAATCTCAAGAGAAGGTGGGTCATGCAGCAAGACAATGACCCTAAGCACACAAGTCGTTCTACCAAAGAATGGTTAAAGAAGAATAAAGTGAATGTTTTGGAATGGCCAAGTCAAAGTCCTGACCTTAATCCAATGGAAATGTTGTGGAAGGACCTGAAGCGAGCAGTTTATGTGAGGAAACCCACCAACATCCCAGAGTTGAAGCTGTTCTGTACGGAGGAACGGGCTAAAATTCCTCCAAGCCGGTGTGCAGGACTGATCAACAGTTACCGCAAACGTTTAGTTGCAGTTATTGCTGCACAAGGGGGTCACACCAGATACTGAAAGCAAAGGTTCACATACTTTTGCCACTCACAGATATGTAATATTGGATCATTTTCCTCAATAAATAAATGACCAAGTATAATATTTTTGTCTCATTTGTTTAACTGGGTTCTCTTTATCTACTTTTAGGACTTGTGTGAAAATCTGATGATGTTTTAGGTCATATTTATGCAGAAATATAGAAAATTCTAAAGGGTTCACAAACTTTCAAGCACCACTATATGTATGAAAGTGGCTAAGTTATAAAAATAACTTTTAATAAGGATTGGTTTACACCTCTGAAACAAAAAATAAGAAAAAAGAATCATCACAGGTCTTTTGTTCCAGCATCCGTGGAGGTATAAATCTAAGATTTACAGCTTGACCTCAGACTGTTACAAAGCGCTGACACTGGAGACTCCTTCCAGAAATGTTACATAGAAAATTAAAGTCTCCTTACTTTCTAAAAATGACTTCATATCACTGTTCATGCATTTTTTTTTTCTAACATTCATATGTTCCTGTGAAATAAGGTGTTGCTATAGAAACATTTTAGAACGAGCCGTCTGACCAATTAGCATCAAGAATTCATCAGTGCGATAGTATCGTCATCATCAGTCAACTGCTGTCGAGATCCTTGACCCACCGGGTCTTATCCGTCATTGCTCTCAGCAATTTCGCCAAAGAGTAGGCCAGTCTCCCAAACTCCGGTACCTGGACAGGTGAGCATTCTGGCTCCTCAGTTCGGGCAATGTAGTCTCCAGAGAATGGTATCTGAGATGACTTGAGTTTTTGCTCGGAAGCAGTGGCCAGCAACCCGGGCTCTTCTTTGTGGAGATGTGAAGGATTTCTCCATAGATCTGAGATTTGGTGGGGTGATCTTTCCAAGAAAGGGTCCATACCCTCATCAATAGCTTGGTCTAAATGCCATCAGGATGTTTTTCCAGTCCCTTGTTGCTGCTCTGTCGAGAAGGACGCTCTCCACACAGAGTTAGAAGAAACTGATTTCAGTGGATGTAGGAATGTCTGCTTGCAAAGAGTGAGAGTTTATTGCATGCATCCAACGTCTGACCTTTCCACGACAGGAAGTCCAATAAGTGAGCCTAGATATTTGAAGTTGGTGACGTCTTTCAGGTCGGTGCCACTCATTGTGCGAACAGGTTGATGGTCAAAACTCATCGTATAATACAAAAAAAAAAACCTTTGCGTTTTCTATGTTGAAAGAAATATTGAGACAGTTTTGCAATAAAAACACATTTAATGAAACTCCCCAGCAGCATGACTTTATGGCTTTATTAATATTCAAATCTATTCGAATATTCAAATTTATTATGATGTTTACATGGTCTAAACAATACTGTCTTAAGCGCAAAGAGTTTGTTCTGGTCACTTTTTTTCAAGTCTCGTTAGAGTGACGCGAGCGATATTAGAGTGTCATAATGTTTCTTTACGGCACATGATCTAAATATTAAACATGATGTGATCTCATCAGGAATAAGGACGTACCGGTGAACCACAGGGACTTCTGGTACGCCACGTACACCCTGTACAGCGTGTCCGAGGCGGTGGACAGCGAGGAGAGGCTGAGCGACACGGCCAGCGGCAGCTCGGGTGGAGATCAGAGCTCCAGCAGCAAACAGCACACCATGGTGTCCTTCCTCAAACCCGTCCTCAAGCAGATCATCATGGCAGGAAAATCCATGCAGCTGCTCAAGAACCTGGACTGTAAAGAAGCCGAGCAGGCTGACGGTTCCTCCAGAGGTGATGGAGACATGATTGAAGACACACACAGATCAAATCTGTTAGCTGATTCCTATTAAAGATTTTCCTTCTTCTCCTAGTTGTCCATGTACCATCACAGGGAACCTGATCATAACCGCAAGGCAACGTATCTCATAAACACTCGACCACCAGACAACAACATTTATATTGTTATTTCCATAAGATAGATGGGTTTTTATCCAGCACTTATTTTTAATTTGCTTTTTAAAAAAATAATGTGGGAGTATTTACTAACACATTTTACAGAAAATATTCATGACAGTTTCATATAGAATTAGTTAAAACAGTTTTATTAGTCCACTCGCTTGTTGGACAGGTGACAGTTTGTGTCGTGTAAGGGCGATAGACGGATGCAATCGCAGAAAGAGTTAGTTTTATTGATAACACGCTTGCAAATAGATCCAAAACCAGGCAGTGGTGGAGTGAGGGCCAGACAGGATATCAGAGGGATCCAAGGCCCAATCCCAATTCTAATTTCTACCCCTACCCCTCCGCCTTCCCCTTGGCCCTTCCCCTTGAAACTGAGCTACAAGGGATAGGGCTTGAAATTCAACCCTTACGTATTGGGATAGCCCTTCAACGATCGCATACGTCATCACGTACCTCCGTCAGCGTTTACGTTAGCAAAACGTGACCAAATGCGTCATTGGCTGCGACCAGCCGCTACAGTCAGAGCCAGAACAGAGATCTCTGCTGGCAGGGTGTGATTTGTTAACTAACACCACTGAATGGGATATCTTTGGCGCTTCGTGCACCACATCCGACAGAATGAGGTGTCAGAACACTCATGTAAACAATAAAAGCGAGAATAACAGAACAAAACGTACGCAGTCAAGCAACCGAAAACAATACTCACTCCCAAAGCTTTTTAGCAGCAGCTTGGATTTCAGAAATCGCTGCTCATTCTCAGCTCGAAAGCGAATCAAGCGGCGTGTTTCCTCTGGATAACAACTTAAAACACGTAAATAATGGAGAAAATACATTTATGACAATCTTTCGCCGCGGGAACCGCCATCTTTCTGAAATCCGCATGAAATCTTGCTGAAATCCGCATGGCATTGTGGGAAATCACTCAAACCCCTTCGTTCGGAGTCAGCTCCAGGAAAATCTCCGTTTGGAGGGGTACAGAAGCCCTCCCCCTTCCCCTACCCCTCCGCGTTAACTGGGATTGGGATACCCCTACCCCTTCACGTGAACACGCAAAATGGAGGGGAAGGGCTAAGGGGTTGGTCCAAGGGGTGAAATGGGATTCGGCCCAATACTCACAGTCCAAAAACACAAACAGGGTCAAAACCAGAAAAGGGACACAAAATACAAAGCTTTCACAAAGTCTGTGTGTTACTCAGGGTCCTTATATAAACGTCTGTGCTGTGATTGAGCTCTCATCAGGAACAGGTGCATGGTCATTAGTCCTAATGGTGCTGTGTGGATGTGAGAGATGAAACCAGACAGCTGTGTGGCGTATGGAGTGTGATATTGGATGGTAACTCTACAGTAGTGGTGTAAAGTGAAAGCGCTGGTTCAGTGTTGTCCCCCAGGCACCCAGCAGAGTCACACCATAATAAATGTGCTGGTGGTGTTTCTGGCACATGGCATGCGGCGTCAAAGAAAGGAATAAATATATTTATTCTCGTAATTGGTCTCACAATAATGTCACAAAACAGTGCAGTGATTTATTGAGGTGAAAAATACGACACGACTCAATTCAGCGGTGCTGTAATATTATTAATCCATTCAGTGTGATTGTGTCCTTGTAAATATTTTTCTCATGAACTCGCTCATCAGGAGCTCTGCTTTTATGCGTAACTAAATATGTATATTATTTTATACGTTATTTTCAGCACAGTAGTGATTATAGTGTCACAGGATCAGCGTTTTTACCGTGAGGTTGATGCTACATCGTATGATACAGTACTGACTTGCTGTGGTTTTTTTTTTTTTCCTCTCTCTCTGTCTTAGATGCAGAGAGGAAAAGTCTGTACACACTGTTCCTGGAGTCAGTGCAGACACGTCTCCGCCGTGGAGAAGATTCCCCCACGGATACAGTAACCGAGCAACAAGCCACCAAGAGGAGCCTCATTAAGATGCAGTCCATCGTGGCACGTCACCTGGAACTGGACGACATCCATGACCCGCTGTTGGCCATCAACTTCGCCAGGTGATCATCTGATCTCCCGTTAGACCAGCATCTCAGTACAAACGATCTATAAACAATCCGTGTGTTGTGCTGTTATAGGAAAATGATCAGCATGATGAAGCAGCCTGAAGTTAATCAGTTTCCAATTACGGCATGTCCTGGAGTGTTTTTTTTTTTTCACTTTTATAACAGTTTGCCAGCGCTGGCGATTTAAACAACATCGTGTCGTACTTTTTATCTGGTTATAGCTACATTTAATGTTGCACAATGTCCACTAAAGTTATTTCCTGTTATAACTTGCGTTGTAGCGGATATTTAACAGTTAAGGCCAATTTATGCTAACAACCCAGTCCTCGCAGACGGCGTTGCAGATGGCGTCTGCGTAGCCCCCCCACCTTCGCAGACGCTCTGCGCGCACCTCCCAAAAATCGTGACCACCGCAGAAGCCTCGCAGACAGCGTCGCAGACAAGAGGGCTCTGATTGGTCCAGTCTACATCCGCTGTACACACACTTCCGCTTCCCTGCTTTCCCGGTTTGGTTTGTTTTCACGACCGCCATTTTTAAAAACGAGCGAAGATGGAGCAGCACGAAGAGCGGTTGATCGAGGAAGTGAGGAAGTACGTACATCTATACGACTCCAGTTCTAGTCATTATAAGTAACCGGAGGATAAACACTCCACTAACCACACCCACCAACTACTCCTAGCGATTTCGCGACTTCGCGCCCCCTTGCGTTGTGGCGGTGAATAACATCGCACACGCCTATTACTCCCCGCTCAACGATAAATTACAACTGTCTGCGAAAAGCTATCTGCGAAAGCCTTGTCGCAAGAGCATGCAGAGGCCCTTATTCAGCGAAATCGAGTCGTACATGAGCTGATAGCCGACGAGATTGAGTGGAATAACTGTTTTATTCTATCCATATTCACTGGATTTTGAGAAACAGAGCATTTTTATTTTTTGCAAATTTGATAAAAATTGAATACAGAATGTCAGACAAAATTGTTTCCGCTTAAAATGTAAACAAACTGGCGAAATGACAGGAGCAATTTGTGAAAAATGCGATAATAATAATAATTCTTGAAAAAAAGATCAGTTCTTACCATCAAATACTTTCATTCTATATTTTGTCGCATTTATTTATTGGGATTTTCTTCTTTAGCGTTTTTTTTTTTGCGGTTTGCAGACCAACTTAAAGGTGCCTTACCACCACCGACTGGGCTGGAGTGTGGAACTGGAGAGACGGGGGGGGACTATGTTCTTTTATCTTTTTCTGTTTCTTTTCTTTTGTTCAAGGTGTTTTTATTAATTTTTAGGTTATACAAAATACAATTTTAAATACAGTTTAATATAGTCCAACAGACTCCAACACACAACCCTACCTTTTGCACTGTCCCAAATGTAAAACATTACACATCATATTTGGGGGGGGGGGGGTGTTTACATCTATACATTTAATATGTCTGAAGTGTCCATCTTTTTTACCTGATGCAGAACTGGCCGTCAGATGGTGTAAAATTTAAGAGCACAGCTGCTT
The DNA here is from genome assembly GCF_027579695.1 of Neoarius graeffei. NCBI lineage: Eukaryota > Metazoa > Chordata > Actinopteri > Siluriformes > Ariidae > Neoarius > Neoarius graeffei. The sequence goes on from NC_083572.1 coordinate 109,784,327, forward strand.
GTAGCGTAACGAATTTTCTCTAGGGTCAGATGATCCATATATGGAAAGTTGGAGGGGATCTTTCTTTCCATTTGAGCAGAACAATCGGTTTCTTTTAAATCATTTTTTGGGTTTTGTTTGAGTTTTCATTTCGTCCTCGGTTGGTTCAGTCGCCCCAGGGTTTTCCACAAAGTGCGGATACACGGTGTTCCACCACGCCATGTGCTGTCTCTTGTACACCAAAAAAAAAAATCGATCCTGTAAATTGAACAATGCAGAGTAATAACTAGAAATAGGAAGATATTGTTAAATACTGTATATTTGGTCTTGATAATCCTGGTACTCAACCCAGAAGTGAAAATAAAGGGTTTCGCTGCGTGCACTGACTGCCATTCACAACCATGCAGAAAACCACGCTCTCGGCGCTGGTCACTAGATGGCGCTGTTGCATGATTTGACCTCGATTCTGTTTCTGGCATCCTGGAATTGGAAAATGAAGAGGTGTGCTGTTAAGTGTTTTCATTTCACATCTAATTTTGCCCTTTAAATGTTGCCCCTTGCATATTTGACAAGGTAAAAAACAGCAAATTTAATAATGTTGAATTGTGCCTAAATCAGCCCTTGGTGCCACCAGAATGCACCATTTGAAGTCTCTAATTTCAAAATTTTCAGGGGGCCCCTGGACCTTCTTCGGGGTCCTCTTGGCCGGGCCAGCCCTTACGCACTGTGCTCTACATCAGTAGCACTGCTCTGATTTTTTTTTTTTTTCTGGGGAAAGCCCCGAACACGTTCCGTCGTTTTGTTTTTCTCTACTCACAGTATATATGAGCTGATATCCTAGTAGTAGAGTAGCCAATCAGAGCGCATGACTGCTCATATCCAGTGAATGTGGATAGAATAAAAACAGTTATTCCCTCACCAGACTCCCTTTTTCCTCTGTCTCGAAGTTAATAATTTTTTTTTAAATTTTAAATCCAGTGTTGCCTTGTTACTGAAAAACCACGAAACGTGATCGCTTCAGTCCTGAAAATGAATCAACGTCTTCCAGCCAATCAGAATCGAGACTTCAGCAGCACTGTGCTCTAATGAAGTCTTTCACAAAGATGTTACTTTTTTTTTCTTCTCACAGGTTGTATTTCGAGCAGAAAGACTTCCACGAGAAGTTCTCCGGCGCCGACGTGATCGTGGATCGGTCGTCCGAGTCTGTGACGTGTCAGACGTTCGAGCTGACGCTGCGCTCCTGCCTGTATCCGCACATCGAGAGGAGGTACATCGAGTGCTGCGGGAATCTCATGAGAACACTCAAAAAGGACTACAGGTGAGCGTGAGATCTAGGAATCAGGAAAGCTGTCTCATGACACGTACAACCCATCAACACAAACATCCATGGGGAAAAAAAAAAAGTTTGGGTTTCAAACTAATAACCCAGTGGAGCTGAGATCATGCAGTTTTGTTTTCCCCTCTCAGACTCTTGGGGTACCTCCAGGCCATGAGAAACTACTTCCTGTTGGAGGCAGGTGACACCATGTACGACTTCTACACCGCCATCTTTGACAAGGTTCTGGAGAAGGAGAGCTGGCAGCAGCTGGCGTTCCTCAACGTGCAGCTGCAGGAGGCTGTGGGACAGCGCCACCCAGAGGACAGCAGCCGGTAACGCACCAACATTTCACCAACACCTTTGGTTACTCTCATTGTTTGTTTGTCTTGCGTCTCACTTCCATGTTTGCGCAGATTGTCGATCTTTCTGGAGGCAGTCGAGCCTACAAAGAAGAAACAGCCCATCAATAACCTCGATGGTCTCACGCTGAGTTATAAGGTAACCTGACGAACATTTTACACAACATTAACTGATAATAACATGTATTTTGGATTGTATTTAATTTTTCTTTGCTTCTTGCCAGGTTCCATGGCCGGTCGATATTGTGATTAGTTCAGAGTGTCAGAAAATCTATAATCAGGTCTTCCTGCTGCTTCTGCAAATAAAGTGGGCCAAATACAGCCTGGACACACTGAGATTCAGCGGTGAGGAGTGATGAAGTGATTTGATTTGGTTTATATTATGTTGGATGGTCATGTGAGATATCGTGAGTGTACAGTAAGGCCTGAGCGGTAAGAGATTTTTGGCACCGATAACGATAAAGGTCTCTGATTTCCAATAACCGATTTTATCAGCTGAAAAACACTCCTCAAAAAAAAAAAACAAAAGACATCATTCAAATTGCAATGTAGTAAAATATTGTGATTTAGTCTGAAAATAGTCAGCAGGTCTCAATGTACATGAAAAGTTTTTTTTTTTTTTTTTTAATGCCTCCGCCACCGTAAGGTGCAAGAGGCATTATGTTTTCGGGTTGTCCGTGTGTGCGTCCGTCCCAAAACCTTGTGAACGCAATATCTTAAAGGCTAATGAAAGGAATTTCACCAAACTTTCACCATTTGTGTAGTCTGGTTAACACCAGACCATATCACAAGTGAAATATGGTCTGGAATCCGCCTATTGAATTTCACATAGGGGAGGTGTGGTTTACGATTGTCAACGGCCGTTTATTGGACGTTGCGAATGTCTATCATTTGGCGTATACGTAGCCCATGGCCAATCATGGCAGTTGTACCCGGTGACGTAGTTAGAGCGACGAAGAGGCGAAGAAAGACTGTAACGCCAAACGCTGTTCTTTTTTTAAAACAAACTTTCGCTCTAAACTATTCAGAACAGTGTCTAAAGCTTGATCGAAAGTTTGGTTCGTATCGCTCGCCGCCATGTTAAATGTGATCCGTAAACAGTCCCAAATAAACTACAAGCTTCCGTTTGTCGAGTAGTACGCGTCACCGTCTTTCCACCCCTCCCCACTCTCTGATTGGCTCCCTAACTCAGGCGAGCCTTTAGACCATAGTTTCCATGCTGTCTTTTCAGATCGGAACGATTGTGCAAAGCAGCATGGGATTTCCCAGGCTACCATTTGTGCGCTTTGGGACAAACATGAATTGATTAGATTTTGAGATCAAAAGGTCTAAGGTCAAGGTCACTGTGAGGTCAAATGTCTGTCCGAAAACCTTGTGAACACAATATCTCCAAGGCTAATACAAGTAATTTCACCAGGTCAGGATTACGGTGAGGTCAAATGTCCATCCCCAAATCACAACTTAATAAGGCGTGTAGTCTACCGGGCGGAGGCGCCCCCATCGACGCCGTTGGCATCGAGTTCTATCTAGTTTTTTTTAATTATGTACACAACAGAATTACTTTCATGAGACTTTTTTTAATTAAATAATATTTTATTTTTTAATGTAGGTATATTTACTTCTATAAATTATCATTAGTGATATTTAGTAAGTTGTTTTAGCTGTTAGGTGCTTTTGAAAACTGTATAGTTGAATTTGCACGGTATAAATAAACTGTTATTATTAATGAGGCCTGTATACATAGCTATAACTATTCATCTGAAAACATGCACATTTATTATTTGTTTTCAATCAAGGTACTTAATGAGGGGGGAAAGGTTTAAACCATCTTTCTCACTCATATATAAAAAGTACTTTAGGATACTTTGTTCAGTTCATTTATCGGTACAGGAACTGTACAAAAAATCATTTAAAGCGAGACGGCCTTTCGATTTCATAAAATCGGTGAAATTTAGTTCGCTCTGAAATGTGGTGATTGTGATGTGTTTATTTCTGTAATATCTAAAAAAATATCAGGCCATTCTGTGGCTGGGAAGTTATTTAATTTGAAGGGATTAAAGCAAATAATGTGCATGAAATCGCTCGCTTGGCGCAGTCAGGCAGACAGAGGAAGTCTGTGTGTGTGTGTGCGCGCATGCGCAGGTTTCCCTTTGAGCGTGCACTGACAGTTCCATCATTCTGTCGCTAAACGAACAGCTGATCACACCGAGGTGCTCGCTGAGCGCCCATATTTATTAGTTTGGTCCTGCGTTTCCTTTCCTTCGTGTATAACGTAACGTCTTTTCTTCTCGCTTTCTTTCCGTTACTGTAGTCAGTCTTTCACGTTTCATTCGCACACTCACGCCCTCCATTTTTCTCTCCTATTTCAAATTTGTATCCCACAATGCCTTGTGTGAACGGGGAAAGCTCACCACGTGATGCATGACATAGTATCTTGTATTGGGTCATGGTGAAGCAGGAAAAAAATAGCGGCGAATTTAAGGCCACGTGGAGATAAATTCATTAATTGTTCTATTAGGGGGGAAAAATGAATAAAATTAGAAGTCTGCGATTCGAATTCAGTAGCTTTCGGTCACTAAACAAAAATAATTGTGCGTCTGAAATTATTTTTATGACCTACACTTGGAAAATCTGAAAGGCAGTCTACCTGTAAACTAAAAATATGATTTGTACATACAGTACTGTGCAAAAGTCTAAAGTCTTAGGCACATGTAAAGGAATTCAATGTTGCAACATTAAAAATACTGTAATCAGTCAGCAGTAAACCATAATAAATGAAGCAAAGTCAATATTTGGTCTGAGATAAATATTTGGTCTTTGTTTTAAAAACAAAACACTAGTCTCAGGTCCAGTGAGTGCAGTTTTATGCGGAAATGATCTGTAGGTTTTACTGAGCATCTCACAGAACCAGCCGCAGTTCTTCTGGACACTTTGACTGTCACACTCACTTCTTCATTTTACACCAAAACCCAGCAGCCTTCATTATTTTCTTTTTTTAATCTGAAAAGTGTTCTCTTATGGAATGTGCTGCTCAGGTACAAACATTTTTTTTTCCTGTAAAATTTAATTTTGTGCTGAAAAAAAAATGAACGTTTGGAACGCTACAAAAACATTTTAATGTTTTGACTCAATGTAGAAGTCACAAAATAGAAATCTATAACAAAGTTTGTATGGGAAAAAAATGGGGGGGCTAGGACTTTTGCACAGTACTGTAAATATGCCATTAATTTGTGTACAAACTAAACTAACTGAACACCGTCTGTTCGACTCTGCTTGGGTCCGCTGATTGTTGTGATTCGTGACATTCTGAATACACAGAGTTGCAGTGTGCCCTCTTGTGGGCAAACTGCTCAAGGACAGCACTTATAACATGGTTAAAGGACCATCTTCTCTCTGTTTCTTTTTATGCCTCTGCCACCATAAGGTGCAGGAGGCATTATGTTTTTGGGTTGTCCGTCCATGTGTGTGCGTCCGTGCGTGCGTCCGTCCCGAAACCTTGTGAACGCGATATCTCAAAGGCTAATGAAAGGAATTTCACCAAACATTCACCATTTGTGCGCTTTGGGACAAACATGAACTGATTAGATTTTGAGATCAAAAGGTCTAAGGTCAAGGTCACTGTGAGGTCAAATGTCTGTCCGAAAACCTTGTGAACACAATATCTCCAAGGCAAATACAAGTACTTTCACCAGGTCAAGATTACTGTGAGGTCAAATGTCCATCCCCAAATCACAACTTAATAAGGCGTGTAGTCTACCAGGCGGAGGCATCCCCATCGACGTCGTTGGTGTCGAGTTCTATCTAGTTTTTTTTTTTTTTTTTTATGCCTCCGCCACCGTAAGGTACAGGAGGCATTATGTTTTCGGGTTGTCCGTGTGTCCGTGCGTGCATCCGTCCCAAAACCTTGTGAACGCGATATCTCAAAGGCTAATGAAAGGAATTTCACCAAACTTTCACCATTTGTGCATTTGGGGACAAACATGAACTGATTAGATTTTGAGATCAAAAGGTCTAAGGTCAAGGTCACTGTGAGGTCAAATGTCTGTCCGAAAACCTTGTGAACACAATATCTCCAAGGCAAATACAAGTACTTTCACCAGGTCAAGATTACTGTGAGGTCAAATGTCCATCCCCAAATCACAACTTAATAAGGCGTGTAGTCTACCAGGCGGAGGCATCCCCATTGATGCCGTTGGTGTCGAGTTCTATCTAGTTTTTTTTTTTTTTATGCCTCCACCACCGTAAGGTACAGGAGGCATTATGTTTTCGGGTTGTCCGTGCGTGCATCCGTCCCAAAACCTTGTGAACGCGATATCTCAAAGGCTAATGAAAGGAATTTCACCAAACTTTCACCATTTGTGCGCTTTGGAGACAAAGATAAACTGATTAGATTTTGAGATCAAAAGGTCTAAGGTCAAGGTCACTGTGAGGTCAAATGTCTGTCCGAAAACCTTGTGAACACAATATCTCCAAGGCAAATGAAAGGAATTTCACCAAACTTTCACCATTTGTGCATTTGGGGACAAACATGAACTGATTAGATTTTGAGATTAAAAGGTCACAGGTCAAGATTACTGAGAGGTCAAATGTCCATCCCCAAATCACAACTTAATAAGGCGTGTAGTCTACCAGGCGGAGGCATCCCCATCGACGCCGTTGGCGTCGAGTTCTATCTAGTTGAATAGATATTTATGGACACAGTTTATCATTCAGGCTCTCGCGTATAGTATGTGATGTAAATGAATAACAAAACATATTCAGCGGGATTTGATTATAACCAGTGTCAGATTTCCGCTCTGCGTCTCTGCTGATTGGTTCCTCAAACACCTGTCTCAGACTGTACTATTCAGCTACGGAACAATTTCATCCTTGAGTCAAAATGGCGAATAAATCCTTTATTTCTGAATCATTATTCTAATTTCCAGAGATTTTCTCTTTTTTTTTCTTCCATTGGTTACTTTGATGACTTTTGGCTTGGTCTCTTGTTCCTTGTTGCTTTCTGTTTTGAGAATTGCAAACACAAAGCAAATATCTCCAGCAGCTGGTCAAAACATGTTTATTTCTCTTATACCACAGTAATTTACCAATGATGACCAAAATTTAAGTTATTCCCAGTTCTTACTTCTTACGTAAATTATATAAGCAGCTATAAACAGTCACCCTCACCAGCCTCTCTCTTTTTTCTTTCTATTGATGTTCTTAAGACACAAAAAACTGCAGCCTGTCATGTTTCTGAGAAAGCGTAAACTGCTCTATCCTGAAGATGTCCGAGAACTTAGGGCTATAAGTAAATAAATACGTCTCGTTTATGTGGACCGTTTGCTGTACAAGTCTTTGCCGAGAAAATACCGGCTTGTCTTCACCCATATGCCTTCTGATCATTTCTCGATCGTTCTTCGTCAGGATCTTGACTCGAAACTCCTTCCTGCTTAGCAAAAACACCAAACATGATATTTCTCCTTTGACAGATTTGACGATAGCTGCAAAACGTCACGAAGCAAGTCCATCTGAAGAGCACGCAGCAGCTAAGGAGCCGATCCAGCAGCAGATCCACAGGATGTTTCTCCTGAGGGTCAAGCTCATGCATTTCGTCAACAGTCTTCACAACTATATCATGACCAGGGTGGGGTTTGTTTTTGTGTCTGAATTATTGGTTGTTGGATATTGCTGGGTTGCGTCCGACGTCACATCCGCAGAGACTCAGATTGTTGGCGCGCCCGCATTATTATTTCGAATAATGAACGCATTGTCGAGAGGGGCAGGGGCCAATATGGACGTGAGCATTTTATACCCTATTTGGAACGTTTCGTGGCGTATTACTTGACTTCATGGTCTCAATATCGAAAATCTTGCACAAATATGCAACTTCCAACATAATTATCTGGGTATTCAACAGATTTCAGCATCGGATGAATTTGTTTTGACCGCCGCCATATTGAATATACGTCAGACCTGTTTGTGTATTTATGCCGCCCCGTTTGTAGCGTCCCAAGCGAGTAAAACCTGATCCAAGTCTTTCGCTAGGTGGCGTCTTACAGTTTATGTACAAATATTTGAAAGAGACAAGAAAACATGGATAAGAAAAAAAAACATCTATTTTGTCATTCTTCGGCAGAAAGAGAGTACATTCACCTGAAAAAACTGATACCCCTGATATCCAGGGTAATTAGTCATACTAGATTTACAACAACTACTACTGCAAACATTTAAAGAAATGTTCAGAGATTGAGTTCAATTATTTTATTTTCTATCATCACAAAATACTGAACAGCATGCAGAACAATCATAGACATACATATACACACATCCTGATTCTGATGATTTAATCAACTGCTGTATCATTAGTATCAGACATTATTAATTTTCAAACTTCATAGCCTGAATTTGAACCCAAGATTGAAGATTCAGCATCCCATGTGATTCTCTGAAGTTAGAAGTAGAGATGATTAAAGACAAGCAGAATTAGACCGTCACAGCATGCAAAAAACAAACCCATTCTTGTGCTATAATTTACAAGGAGGAGATAATATAGATGTGATATATAGTGGCCTGTGGTTGAATTCCAAAATATTGCCACTGATTAAACAATATCTCAATATATTTGGTTGAAGCATTGATTTTTGTCATCTACATTGCTTCATATGGCTTCTAATACCAAAAAAAAAACAGAATTGAGAAGAAAAAAACAGGCTGCCCCAGCTGTTCATTGGGCTCGCTTCGCTCACTAGGTTCGCTTCAACTGAAGGATAATCACTGGGCCCCCCATTGTAGAAATGGGCCCCTGTTTTTTCCCAGGAGGGGCCCTGTGGGCCCCTTGACCTGCAAAACAATCTGAGTCTCTGCATCCACCTCGTTAGATACGCAAGACATGAAGTGGTGGTTCACAAAGCGTTACGATCACTGTGGCAACTTCCCAGTTATTAAAATGCCCTACGCTTGTTTTGAGCTCAAATCAAACAAACTGTGAAACTGGTACAAGTTTTGTCCGGGTTCCTCGTGAAGTGAAAGAGCAAAGGATTTTACCAAAAGACAATGAGAAAAGTGGCTCTTGAATCTTTCGCTGTGATGGAAGGGAGTCGAGTCGAAGAATGCTCGAGTTTGCAGTGAGTTTTCACTTCGTGAAAGGTTTATAAATTCCTCCTGATTTATTTCGTTTGGATTCGCAAATCACCGACTTTTTCCCTTATTTCGTGATGTCCTGAAGGAAGTTCAGGAGACGCTTCAGTCCTCAGACGTGGTTTTGTTTACTGTTTGATCGTGGTCGCCATATTGTATGGTTTTTTTCACTTTATTTATCAGCAATCTTTACAAGGACGATGATGTAGATTGGGCTCCTACGCTGAACTAGAGAGAGGAGATAATCAAGACGATCCACGTAAACACAAACACGGAGCTCATGAGTTAACAGCATGAAACTGTTTCACCAATCCCCAGGTCTTTAAAGGGGTTTCTGTGGATCTTTGTGAATGATTTACCAGGAAGAGAAGAGCAGGGAGGATTGGGAATCAAGCAGCTGTGGTTTGGAAAACGTGTAGCGTCCAAGCAACCGTCACGAATACGTGTACAAAAAGCCCAGAAATAGTCAAGTCAAGTTTATTTGTATAGCGCTTTTAACAATAAACATTGTCGCAAAGCAGCTTTACAGAATTTGAACGACTGAAAGCATGAGCTAATTTTGTCCCTAGTCTATCCCCAATGATGAAGCCTGTGGCGACAGTGGCAAGGAAAAACTCCCTCAGACGACATGAGGAAGAAACCTGGAGAGGAACCAGACTCAAAAGGGAACCCATCCTCATTTGGGCAACAACAGACAACATGACTATAACATTAACAGTTTTAACATGAAGACAGTTTCGTTGATGTTATAAACTCTTCATTGATGGAAACTTGAGTGCAAAACTGCTTATGACAACTGCAGTCCTAAAGTTAGCAAGTCAACTGTAGTCCTCAGACATAAAAGCATTACTGTAAGAGTCCAGAGCGTCTTCCAGGTATAATCCTCAACTGTCCTCATGGGGCCGTCCTTCACAGGAGCGATGCGATAAAACTCCGACCAGACACAGGGCACCAGGATGGATCAAGCAGGTCCGAGGGGCAGAAGAGGCCAGCATCTCAATCTCAGGACCAACATGTAACTCAGAGGGACAGATGGGGGGGAGAAAACACAGGTTGTTAGGTATGCCCTAAAAATGACACAAGTATTAAGTCTGTGGGGTAGGCTCGCAGAGACGAGAGTCTTGACATCAGGCATAATACACAACAATGGCATGTTAATATGGTTAAAAAATATCATGACCTGCTCTGGCTGGATGCTTGATTGGGTGATGGGAGCACACTCCTCAGCAATGATGAGATGCAGATGGGACCCTTAGGGCTGGCCACCTCCGTAAATACCTACGTACCCGGGAATAGACGATACAGGATTTATCTTGTCGTGTCCCGATCCTCAGATCTTTAACCCAGCCACGTATAAAAAGTAAAACTTAACCTGGAAGAGCATGGAGTTCATCAACGACGTCTGCAGCACCAGGTCGTTTGAGATGTCGGGGAACTCAACAGACAAATTTTCCAACTCATCGGAAAAATCCTTCTTTGTTAGCATGTAAGGCTCTAATCCCATTGCAAAGAGCAACTTTCTGAAGGTATCTTGACCGTACATTGGCATCTAAACTGCGAAAATAGTCAGAGATGGTTTCACTTGCTCTTTGCATAACAGCAGCCAAATTGGTTTTCCTGACCACCACAAAATAAACTCGTGAGCAAAAGTCATGTGACCGAATACAACCTGTTTATCGCATGCCTTTGTCCGTGTGTTTTCAGATCTTGCACAGCACAGGCTTGGAGTTTCAGCACCAAGTGCAGGAGGCAAAAGATTTGGACCAGCTTATAAAGATCCATTACAGATATCTGTCCACTATCCACGACCGCTGCCTTCTCAGAGAAAAGGTACAGTACATGATACACCTCACATTTCCGAGTCTCGTGGTGCTACGTGATTAAAGGTCATCGGCAAGGGTCGGAGGTGAAATGTAGAATATCAACTTTATTGTCTAGAAGAACGACCCAAAAAGCGAATTCAGTCTTCCTGGTGTCTAATTTGCACCCTAAAATTGAATAAAACGGTTAAAGTATACTGTTTTGCCCAATTTCCGAAGGTTTGTTTACATCTCACTTATGCGCACTTTCACCGCCAGGGGACCGTCGTCGTGACGTCATTCAAGCCAAACAGACCGGGAGCAGCTCTGTGTTTACTTGCGAACCGAGCACACATGTACGGACTTTGG